>NC_088876.1:41130679-41138179 GCF_032884065.1 Artemia franciscana
TAAAAATCTAAATAAACTAAAAAAGAAAAAAAAAGGAAAAAAATAAAGGAGAAAAACAAAACTAAAAAACGAATGTATATACAGACCGGTACACCGGGATACAAATGACGACCGGGACACAGGGAATATAAATAACGACCGGGACACAGGGACACAACTACAACGGGGACACGGGGGAAACAGGGGATATAAATGACGACCGGGACAAAAAAACTAAAAAGAAATAAAAACAAAAAACTAATAAAAAAAACTAAAAAATCTAAAATCTAAATAAGCTAAAAAAGAAAAAAAAAGGAAAAAAATAAAGGAGAAAAACAAAACTAAAAAACGAATGTATATACAGACCGGGACACCGGGATACAAATGATGACCGGGACCCGGGACACAGGGAATATAAATAACGACCGGGACACAGGGACACAACTACAACGGGGACACCGGGGGAAACAGGGGGATAACCTGACAATCTATTTATATGCAAAGACAATGGGACAGCAAAGAATGTTGTATATTCGCAAGTTTTACGTAGTTAAAACCATATATATATATATATCTATATTCACAGGTGGGACATAGGGACGACTTACTAAAAAAAAGGAAAAAACTGAAAAATAAGCTAAAATAAAGGTAAAAACCAATAAAAAACTAAAAAAAAAGGAAAAAACTAATAAATGACGACACTCAAAGAGAAAGCGACCAGGACAAAAAACTAAAAAAAAAAGGCAAAAACTACAAAAAAACTAAAAACTAATAAAAAAAATAAAAAAGCTAAAAAACTAAAAAAACTAAAAAAAGGTAAAAAACTAAAAAAACTAAAAACTAAAAAAAAAACTAAAAAAGGTAAAAACTAAAAGAACTAAAAAAGAAAAAAATAAATGACGACACTCAAAGAGAAAGCGACCAGGACAAAAGGAATGTTCGATTAGCAATCAACAAAGCACCGGGACACAGGGAGTATAATGACGACCAGGACACAAGTAAAAAAAAATTAACAAAACTAAAAAGAAGGTAAAAACTACAAAAAAACTAAAAAGAAAAAAAAACTAAAAACTAATAAAAAAACTAAAAATCTAAAAATCTAAATAAACTAAAAAAGAAAAAAAAAGGAAAAAAATAAAGGAGAAAAACAAAACTAAAAAACGAATGTATATACAGACCGGTACACCGGGATACAAATGACGACCGGGACACAGGGAATATAAATAACGACCGGGACACAGGGAAACAACTACAACGGGGACACCGGGGGAAACAGGGGGATATAAATGACGACCGGGACAAAAAAACTAAAAAGAAATAAAAACTAAAAACTAATAAAAAAAACTAAAAAATCTAAAATCTAATAAGCTAAAAAAGAAAAAAAAAGGAAAAAAATAAAGGAGAAAAACAAAACTAAAAAACGAATGTATATACAGACCGGGACACCGGGATACAAATGATGACCGGGACCCGGGACACAGGGAATATAAATGACGACCGGGACACAGGGACACAACTACAACGGGGACACGGGGGAAACAGGGGGATAACCTGACAATCTATTTATATGCAAAGACAATGGGACAGCAAAGAATGTTGTATATTCGCAAGTTTTACGTAGTTAAAACCATATATATATATATATCTATATTCACAGGTGGGACATAGGGACACAAACTACAATGGCGCGTAACTATTATGGCGCGTAACGACTTACGCGCGCGGGGGGGCTTGGGGGGGGCGCGAAGCGCCCCCACCAACTAGGTGTTGGGGTGGCGCGAAGCGCCACCCCAACAGCTAGTATATATATATATATATATATATATATATATATATATATATATATATATATATATATATATATCTATATATATAAAAATAAGTTGTTTGTCTGTCGACTGACGTCATGTTTGTGTGTCGACTGACGTCATGTTTGTCGACTGACGTCATTATAAGGATTGAGCTGTATGTCGTCATGAAGTTGTTTGTCGTCTGACGTCATGTTTGTCGACTAACGAAACTACAGACCGGGACACCGGGACACAAATGACGTGTTATGTCTGTTATAACGTAAAAGAGGCAACAATCTTGACAGGGCCTTTTGAGGGTGAGGCTTTTCTTATTCCACGCATTCTCATGATTCCAATGGATCTGCCTTTTCAACCTAAAGATTGCAATTCCCAAATTTGATTAGCATATTTAGTTTTCAGTCCAGAACCACTAAAGCTATTATGTAAATATCAAAAATATTTATGTTGTCTGAGCAATAATTTTTAGTTTTTATTTCAAAATAGAAAATTACCTGACAATTTTAGAATTATATCTATCTATATATATAAAAATAAGTTGTCTGTCTGTGGATCAGGTGACGTCATGTTTCTGTGTCGACTGGCGTCATGAAGTTAGTTGTCGTCATTTTTGCTATGACGGTGACGTCATTAAAGATATTTAAGACATATATGTTCACGTAGAAATCTATTAATGTTTAAGTTTAAAATGCTGATGAACTTACAATGGCAAAAGCCGATGAAGATGCTCAAAGAGTCTATGCCAAAAAACTTGCTGCTGATAGAGAAAGTCAGAAAAGAAAGCGTGCCGAGGAATCAAAAGAACAGCAAGGAAACAGGCTTGAGGCTAAAGAACGCAAAACCGCGCAGTTAGATGAAGATCCACCTGGACAGCGAGAGTCAAAACATATCAAACTGAAAATGATAGCAATGATGATGGGTTTGGGATCTTGACTTGGATAAGGTCATCAATGCCTACCAGATTTTAGTTAAAAAAACAAAGGTTCGGCGATATGTATTTCATAGTGAAGCTGAAAAATAAAGAAGAAAAAGAAAACTGAAAAAAGAAAAAATGTAAAAAACTAAAAAATACTAAAAAGAAAAAACACTCAAAAAGAGAAATTACAGACCGGGACACAAATGACGAACCGGGACCAGAGGGAATATAAATAACGACGGGACACTCAAGGAGAAATTACAGACTGGGATACCGGGACACAAATGACAACCGGGACACAGGCAATATAATGACGACCAGACAACAATGGCAACACCCGAGGAAGCTGCTCAAAACGAATGTATTCACGCCGAAGTAGCTGAGTTGGTAAGTGTTATGTTTCAGGTTCTAGGTCCGAGAGGCTCCAGGTTTGAACCTTGGCTTTAGCATTAATACAAAAGAAGAAAAAAACTAAAAAAGGTAAAAACTACAAAAAAACTAAAAAGAAATATATATATATATATATATATATATCCGATGAAGATGCTCAAAGAGTCTATGCCAAAAAACTTGCTGCTGATAGAGAAAGTCAGAAAAGAAAGCGTGCCGAGGAATCAAAAGAACAGCAAGGAAACAGGCTTGAGGCTAAAGAACGCAAAACCGCGCAGTTAGATGAAGATCCACCTGGACAGCGAGAGTCAAAACATATCAAAACTGAAAATGATAGCGATGATGATTGGGTTTGGGATCTTGACTTGGATAAGGTCATCAATGCCTACCAGATTTTAGTTAAAAAAACAAAGGTTCGGCGATATGTATTTCATAGTGAAGCTGAAAAATAAAGAAGAAAAAGAAAACTGAAAAAAGAAAAAATGTAAAAAACTAAAAAATACTAAAAAGAAAAAACACTCAAAGAGAAATTACAGACCGGGACAAATGACGACCGGGACAGAGGGAATATAAATAACGACCGGGACACTCAAGGAGAAATTACAGACTGGGATACCGGGACACAAATGACGACCGGGACACAGGCAATATAAATGACGACCAGGACACAGGTATTTAAGAATATCGTTCAAAGACAAATTTTTAATTGTAAGAAGACCGTTGAAAGAGAAATTTCTAATTGTAAAATGACTGAAGAACCTACAATGGCAACACCCGAGGAAGCTGCTCAAAACGAATGTATTCACGCCGAAGTAGCTGAGTTGGTAAAGCGTTATGTTTCAGGTTCTAGGTCCGAGAGGCTCCAGGTTTGAACCTTGGCTTTAGCATTAATACAAAAGAAGAAAAAAATTAAAAAAGGTAAAAACTGCAAAAAAACTAAAAAGAAAATATATATATATATATATTTATATATATCACCTTTTCCACAAAAATAATAATTTAGTGCTTCTGCTTAAAAACAGCAATCGAATTGATGCCTCCTGATACGCAACTATCAACAAAGTGGCAATCGTTGTGGTCGGTGATCAGTTCTTACCTCGAGATAATATTCTTTATAGGCGAAACAATCAGTTGACAAGAATTGCTTAAACTCATCGATGCTACGATGCCCTACAATATCCTGACGAATATAAATGACGCCCGGGACACTCAAATAGAAATCACAGACTGGGACACCGGGACACAAATGACGACGGGGACACAGGGAATATAAATGACGACCCGGACACAGGGACACAACTACAACGGGGACGCCGAGGGACACAGGGGGATATATAAATGACGACGGCAACAAAGGAAATGGTCGATTAGCAATCACCATCAACAAAGCTCAAGGGCAATCAATAGAATCATGAGGTATAGATCTGAATACGGATTGTTTTCCCATGGACCATTATGCGTTGCATGTTCAAGAGTCGGTAAACCTGAAAATCTATATATATGCACAGACGATGGGACAGCAAAGAATGTTGTATATTCGCAAGTTTTACGTAGTTAAAAACATATATATATATGTATATATATATATATATATATATATCTATATATATAAGAATAAGTTGTCTGTCTGTGGATGGATCAGGTGACGTCACCTGAAAAAACTGGATCAGGTGACGTCAAAACTGAAAAAACTAAAAAAGGCAAAAACTACAAAAAAAACTAAAAACTAATAAAAAAAATAAAAAAGCTAAAAAACTAAAAAAACTAAAAAAACAAAAAAAGGTATAAAACTAAAAAAACTAAAAACTAAAAAAAAACTAAAAAAAAAGGAAAAAACTGAAAAATAAGCTAAAATAAAGGTAAAAACCAATAAAAAACTAAAAAAAAAACTGAAAAAACTAAAAAAAGGCAAAAACTACAAAAAAAACTAAAAACTAATAAAAAAAGTAAAAAAGCTAAAAAACTAAAAAAACTAAAAAAACTAAAAAAAGGTAAAAAACTAAAAAAAATAAAAAATAAAAAAAACTAAAAAAAAGGAAAAATCTGAAAAATAAGCTAAAATAAAGGTAAAAACCAATAAAAAACTAAAAAGAAAAAAAGGAAAAAACTAAAAAAAATTTTCATCTAAAAAACTAAAAAAAACTAAAAAAGGTAAAAACTAAAAGAACTAAAAAAGAAAAAAATAAATGACGAAACTCAAAGAGAAAGCGACCAGGACAAAAGGAATGTTCGATTAGCAATCAACAAAGCACCGGGACACAGGGAGTATAAATGACGACCAGGACATAAGTAAAAAAAAAAAAAAACTATCTATATATATAAAAATAAGTTGTCTGTGGATCTGTGGATCGTGGATCAGGTGACGTCACCTGAAAAAACTGGATCAGGTGACGTCAAAACTGAAAAAACTAAAAAAAGGCAAAAACTACAAAAAAAACTAAAAACTAATAAAAAAAATAAAAAAGCTAAAAAACTAAAAAAACTAAAAAAAGGCAAAAACTACAAAAAAAACTAAAAACTAATAAAAAAGCTAAAAAACTAAAAAAACTAAAAAAAAGGCAAAAACTACAAAAAAACTAAAAACTAATAAAAAAAATAAAAAAGCTAAAAAACTAAAAAAACTAAAAAAACTAAAAAAAGGTAAAAAACTAAAAAAACTAAAAACAAAAAAAAAGGAAAAAAACTGAAAAATAAGCTAAAATAAAGGTAAAAACCAATAAAAAACTAAAAAAAAAACTGAAAAAACTAAAAAAAGGCAAAAACTACAAAAAAACTAAAAACTAATAAAAAAAGTAAAAAAGCTAAAAAACTAAAAAAACTAAAAAAAGGTAAAAAACTAAAAAAAATAAAAAATAAAAAAAAACTAAAAAAAAGGAAAAAACTGAAAAATAAGCTAACATAAAGGTAAAAACCAATAAAAAACTAAAAAGAAAAAAAGGAAAAAACTAAAAAAAAATTTTCATCTAAAAAACTAAAAAAAACTAAAAAAGGTAAAAACTAAAAGAACTAAAAAATAAAAAAATAAATGACGACTCTCAAAGAGAAAGCGACCAGGACAAAAGGAATGTTCGATTAGCAATCAACAAAGCACCGGGACACAGGGAGTATAAATGACGACCAGGACATAAGTAAAAAAAAAATTAACAAAACTAAAAAGAAGGTAAAAACTACAAAAAAACTAAAAAGAAAAAAAAACTAAAAACTAATAAAAAAACTAAAAAATCTAAAAATCTAAATAAACTAAAAAAGAAAAAAAAAGGAAAAAAATAAAGGAGAAAAACAAAACTAAAAAACGAATGTATATACAGACCGGTACACCGGGATACAAATGACGACCGGGACACAGGGAATATAAATGACGACCGGGACACAGGGACACAACTACAACGGGGACACCGGGGGAAACAGGGGGATATAAATGACGACCGGGACAAAAAAACTAAAAAGAATATAAATGACGACCGGGACACAGGGACACAACTACAACGGGGACACCGGGGGAAACAGGGGGATGTAAATGACGACCGGGACACCGGGACAGGGAATGGTCGATTAGCAATCACCATCAACAAAGCTCAAGGGCAATCATTAGAATCATGAGGTATAGATCTGAATACAGATTGTTTTCCCATGGACCATTATATGTTGCATGTTCAAGAGTCGGTAAACCTGACAATCTATTTATATGCAAAGACAATGGGACAGCAAAGAATGTTGTATATTCGCAAGTTTTACGTAGTTAAAATATATATATATATATATATATATATATATATATATATATATATATATATATATATATATATATATATATATATATATATATATATATATATATCTAGCTATATTCACAGGTGGGACATAGGGACACAACTACAATGGCGCGTAACTATTATGGCGCGTAACGACTTACGCGCGCGGGGGGGCTTGGGGGGGGGCGCGAAGCGCCCCCACCAACTAGGTGTTGGGGTGGCGCGAAGCGCCACCCCAACAGCTAGTATATATATATATATATATATCTATCTATATTCACAGGTGGGACATAGGGACACAACTACAATGGCGCGTAACTAATATGGCGCGTAACGACTTACGCGCGCGGGGGGGCTTGGGGGGGGCGCGAAGCGCCCCCACCAACTAGGTGTTGGGGTGGCGCGAAGCGCCACCCCAACAGCTAGTATATATATATATATCTATATTCACAGGTGGGACATAGGGACACAACTACAATGGCGCGTAACTAATATGGCGCGTAACGACTTACGCGCGCGGGGGGGCTTGGGGGGCGCGAAGCGCCCCCATCAACTAGGTGTTGGGGTGGCGCGAAGCGCCACCCCAACAGCTAGTATATATATATAAATAAGTTGTCTGTGTGTGTGTCGAGTGACGTCATGTTTGTGTGTCGAC